>NC_053498.1:72763348-72765848 GCF_905171775.1 Rana temporaria
TAATACAAACACATACATGTAAATATACATTATCCATATATATATTCTATAGATTGGAGGCATTTTATTTTTATAACTTCAATCGGCTCACTTCAATTTGCATGATAATACAGCTGTTCACACACTCTTACAGGAATGAAGGGGGGGTCATTTGGGTTGTCAGCAGCTGAGAACACACGTCAATGAAAAGAACTATAAAACACCATTTCTTGTTTGTTTATTTATTTATTTATTTATTTTAATTATTAGTAAAAAGGTTTATTTTATGTCACTAATCTTTTAATATTTCACTTATTATTATTCTTATTAATGTTATTAAGTGTGGCTCCACTGTCCACATGATACCTTTTTCTTTTTAAAATAAGTAAATATATTTTTATTATGTTTTATTTCTAATATTTAATTTACCACAGTGCAAAATAACAACACATTGCACACGATTTATTTATTTATTTATTATTTTATACCCCAATTATATAGATCTATTTTAGGATTTTAAGTCAGAAATACATTTTTTTTAGTCCCAATTTACAGACAAAATATTTGTCTTGCTTCTAAAGACAAATGTCCAACGACCAACATGCCATTGACTTGTTACCGTTGATTGTCCTTGTGGCACTGTCACATCTCTTTAAAACATACATAACAAACATAAACTAAATCATCATGCCACCAAAATTCATACAGTGTTAGTATTATTATTTCATATTCATCAGTCCCCACCCTTAACGTGGAGGTTCACCCCAAAACACTCATCCAACATCACATCCATGGGTCTCACGCACTTCGTACATCAAACATAACTTTCACACTTAGCCAGCTATACCCTGTAGACAAAAATATTAGCACATTTCTCTAGTAAAACTGCACTTTTCCCCTATTTTTTTTTATTTATTTATTTTCTTGGCCTTCTCGTGGTACAAAAGCATATTGGTTGTTATTATTACCTTTGAGATGCTAGTTTAAGTTCATTTAGAGGTTTAGCTTGCTAATTTTTGCAAGATTTAGCATAATGGCCTCTTTTTCGACATCTGTAACATGTCACTTTAGAGACATCATGTTTTCCTGATTTAAAATGGTTTGCAGGTATAAATATACCATTAGGACCTACAGGACTTACATACATTACTTTTTGTGTTCTGGCTTTCTCTTTATCCTCTATATCAAGTTCCATGTTTCTAGCTAAATCCATTATAGAAAGGGACCCCATTCTCCTCCATTCTGGTCTTATTAGCTTTATTCTGTCCCTCACTTTTTTGTTAAAGCCACTCATCAAAGCACTTCTAAGGATTTCATCATTTACTTGCTCATTTGCATTCTGACAACATGCAGCAACATGCTCACTCATTCTTTGAAAGAACATATCACATGTCTCATTTGCACCCTGAGTTGTTTGCAACAGACCAGCCCAGTCACCCCCCTTGTATTGTTTTTGTACTTGTGTACAGAATATGTTAATCCATTCCTCACCTTTTTTTACATCAATATTTGGTATGGGTTCTTTAAGACTGTCACTGTTATCAATAATTTGATTAGTGATTTGGACACCCAGGCATGCACAACAAGCTATGTAGATATCATATGCTGAACACTGGTGAGCAATTTGTAATGCTTTCATCTTTTGAGTGAAAGCATGTGGATTTCTCTTAAGGTCAGGCATGATTTTTATAATTATCTGTAAATCATAGTTAATGAGGGGTACAATGCTTTGCCCCATCATTTGGTGATGTAAATTGAGATCTCACAGGCCCCCAAAAATTTGATTGATTGGCTGCATAAGGGGACATGGGAGACTGATGTGTTATCACAGGTCTTCTTGAGGGGGGGGGGGGTTAGGATGGCTGAGAATCCCTCTGCTAGTGGTATTTTTTGAATCTGCACCTATTGTTGGTTCTGAGTGGGGGGGTAGGGGTGGGGGTGCAGATAAGTTATGCACAGTGGAACTGTTCGCTGCCCTTTCATCACTAGTGGTAGGTGGGGGTGGTAATGTAGGGTCTAATCTGCTTACAGTCATTACAGCAATATTGTCATCAAGTTCTTCAGGACTGTATTCATATAACTTTCTCACAGGGCAATAGGTTACTTTTAATCTAGTTTTTAGCATGATTTCACAACACTGACTAGCCCGTCTAATGCCTGCTTGTCTTTTCTTGTTTTAAAAATAGTGTTTTTTACATTCATTCCAGAATAAACCCCTGTGGGCCTCTATTCCATTTCTTCAAGGGATGAACCGTTCCTTTTCCAAAGTTATATATCATATACTCTTTGGCCGACCAGGAAGGGTTCACAATGGGATTTACACAGATCCTCTTCTGGGGTGTACGCAGTGGTACAATTCCCAGACTTCCTGAAGAATTAATCTATACCTAAGACCCCATGTCATACAGACACAGCGACCCCAGTTATAGCAGGAACTGTATTGTTTGGACTCTATCCTGGCCAGGAATATACCAGACAATACACTATAAATCAATCACACAGACTGAGTGAGGTCACACAG